>NC_069503.1:679728546-679746046 GCF_027579735.1 Bombina bombina
TTATTCTAACTAAGAATTATTTCCTTTTTGATAAAGAATTTTTCCTACAACTTAGCGGCACGGCAATGGGGACCAAATTTGCCCCCAATTATGCCAACTTATATATGGGGTGTTGGGAAGACCAATATATTTGGAATAATAACCCATTTAAAAATAACATCATTCTCTGGCGGAGATTTATAGATGACGTCATTGTCATCTGGAGAGGTGATGCAGAAACATTAGAAGCATTCATCATTTACCTTAATTCCAACAATAAAAATTTAAAATTCACCCACAACAGTAATAAAATTAAAATTGATTTTTTAGACATAACTTTACAACATGAGGAAAATAGAATTATTACCACATTATATAAAAAACAGACCGATTCCAATAGTTACCTGCATGCAAAAAGTTGTCACCACAAAAAATGGGTAAACAATATACCCTATGGGCAGTTTCAAAGGGTAAAAAGGAATTGCACGAAAGCAGAGACCTTTGAAATAGAAGCTAAAGAATTGGTAACGAAATTTGTGGCAAAAGGATACTCTACTGAAGTAATTGAACAGAGTCTGAATAAAACAAGAAAACTCGATAGGAATATTCTTTTAAAAGGTAATGAGAACAGAAAAATTTCCACGTCAAAAAAGAGAAATAATTTATTCTTAACTAAATATAATAACTCAGCTACTGAAATAGAAAGAATTATTCGCCGATACTGGTATGTCTTAAAAGAAGATCCAGTATTAAAAAATTTATTAGAAGATAAACCAAATGTTGTCTTCAGAAAAAATAGATCAATAAAAACCATATTAGCACCCAGCACTTTAAGAGAAATTAAAACAAACAAATCCTGGTTAACAGATCAACACAAAGGATTTTTTAAATGCAAAAGGAAAAATTGTAATGTATGTAAATACACTGATCCAGATAATAAAGAAGTAAAATCAAATACAAATAATAAATGTTTTCCTATTAAATCTTTTTTAAATTGTCAGTCCAAATTTGTGGTGTACATCCTTGAATGCAGCTGTGGGAAACAGTATTTGGGGAGAACAAAACGTACCCTGAAACGGAGAATTAATGAACATTTGAACAATATCACCTCTGGTGATGTTCCCCACGGCGTGTATGATCATTTCAGGGATGCACACCAGAATAACCCTGAAGGTCTGAAATTTAAAGCAATAGAACAGGTGGTTCTGGATAAAAGAAGGGGCGATAGACTGTTACAATTACGGAAACGTGAGACCTATTGGATACACACCCTTAAAACTTTAGAACCATATGGTCTCAATAGAGAGGTAGACATACAGGCTTTCTTATGATTTTAAAATATTAATAACCTCTAAGTCTTTTTACCTACGCTATTTTTATGAATTCAAGAATTCTCACTAATTTAAAATTACTTACGCAACCCCTAGATACATAATGTATCATGAATTAAATCTTATTACTTTATTTTTAAATATAATTTTTAAATTTTATATTAATTATATATAGAAATGTAACTAACATTAAGGTTCAAACACATTTTTTGTAAAGTAGTAAGGAAATCTTCTTTTCACCTTTTTTAAAATTATTTAATAATATTAATGAATTTTGTATTATTATTGTATGTTTAGTTAATATTATAATTGTGGTGGTTCACATTTTCCTAAATGTGAGCGCAGATATGACCATCGCATAATATAACAGGATTACAAATTCGCATGACCGATTTTTAAATGAGACGCTTAGGTGGGCGGTCTACATTGACTAAGAACGTATTTAAGGGAAGCTTCCAGTGGGCGTGGATATTCCTCTGACGAAGCGGTGACACAACCGTGAAACGCGTAAGGCCACGCCCACCTTGCGTCTGTCTTTGTGAAACAGCGATCAGCTGTGTTTGTATCTGCACGGACCATTTTGCTCAAGAGAGATTGTACTCCAAAAAAACTCCTACCAAAAGGGATGTGAGTGGAATAAGAGGCCGGGAGAAATACTTGTCCAGATCTCGAGTTACAGACAGCGACACCCGGCATTCAGGTTGGATTTGTCCTGACTTCTTTGATTAAGCACTTTCATAGCAAGCGGTTCTGAGCGGAACTTTCAAACTACATGCTCAAACATACCTCACAAGTTTGAGGTTGACTCTTGTGAGTAGATACCCTACGGGGAGCAGTTTTAATATACCCCTGTATTATTGTTTAAATTAAATTGATTTGCACTATGTAGGTGCCTTTGTGCGCTTTCTTTCTCATTTTTTTAGATTTCTACCTTACTCCGTGAGATTCCGGAGGATTAATAAGATACAGCAGCCGACACCTACAATTGATCTGCACTATTACGTGGGATCCAACCAACTTATCCTTTTTATTGTGATTTATTATCTTATCATTATATATTTTATTCTGTTATATATTTTCAATGAATCAATATTATTTGATTATTTGAATGTTTTGATTTTGGCATCATCCAGATATTTACATTGTATTTTAAAAAAATAGGTTTATTTAGAGCGCAGTTCTGTGTTTTGAAAGAGAGGTTTTTTAACCCTTTGACATACACGCTTTTTTTGTTTCATTTGTTATTCTTCTATCTCAATTAGAACAGCAGCACTTGTTAAACCTAACATTATGACCACTTTTTATTATGGAGATTATTTTAATACACAAAGAAATGATTCTATGTCTGATGAAGAAGAGGATCTGAGTAGAGAAACTGTGGATCCAAGGGAATTATTTCAAAAATTAGAAAAATTGAGCAAATTACAAATTAATCATTACTATGATAAAAGAATTTTAAAAAAATATATTAAAAAGAATTTAATACCGAAGGGGTTGCGTATGTCAAAAACAGCTATTTTTGATTTAGCTGATGTAGAATATCATTTAGAATGGGAGCAAGCATTAACGGACTGCTCAAACAAATTTATAGATATTCTAATCAGATACAGAGATATAAAATTATCTAAAATAGTGGAGGAGATCAATAAAATTAGAGGTGAATTAGAACCATTCAGGGAAGATGCTCTATATGATGAAATTAATAAAGAAACCAAACAGAGGGTACAAAAATATGAAAAAGAAAACAGAATTTATGTTTACCTGATAAATTACTTTCTCCAACGGTGTGTCCGGTCCACGGCGTCATCCTTACTTGTGGGATATTCTCTTCCCCAACAGGAAATGGCAAAGAGCCCAGCAAAGCTGGTCACATGATCCCTCCTAGGCTCCGCCTACCCCAGTCATTCGACCGACGTTAAGGAGGAATATTTGCATAGGAGAAACCATATGTTACCGTGGTGACTGTAGTTAAAGAAAATAAATTATCAGACCTGATTAAAAAAACCAGGGCGGGCCGTGGACCGGACACACCGTTGGAGAAAGTAATTTATCAGGTAAACATAAATTCTGTTTTCTCCAACATAGGTGTGTCCGGTCCACGGCGTCATCCTTACTTGTGGGAACCAATACCAAAGCTTTAGGACACGGATGAAGGGAGGGAGCAAATCAGGTCACCTAAATGGAAGGCACCACGGCTTGCAAAACCTTTCTCCCAAAAATAGCCTCAGAAGAAGCAAAAGTATCAAATTTGTAAAATTTAGAAAAAGTGTGCAGTGAAGACCAAGTCGCTGCCTTACATATCTGATCAACAGAAGCCTCGTTCTTGAAGGCCCATGTGGAAGCCACAGCCCTAGTGGAGTGAGCTGTGATTCTTTCAGGAGGCTGCCGTCCGGCAGTCTCATAAGCCAATCGGATAATGCTTTTAATCCAGAAGGAGAGAGAGGTAGAAGTTGCTTTTTGACCTCTCCGTTTACCAGAATAAACAACAAACAAAGACAAAGTTTGTCTGAAATCCTTAGTAGCTGCTAAGTAAAATTTGAGAGCACGAACTACATCCAAGTTGTGCAACAAACGTTCCTTCTTTGAAACTGGATTAGGACACAAAGAAGGCACAACTATCTCCTGGTTAATGTTTTTGTTAGAAACAACTTTTGGAAGAAAACCAGGTTTAGTACGCAAAACCACCTTATCTGCATGGAACACCAGATAAGGAGAAGAACACTGCAGAGCAGATAATTCTGAAACTCTTCTAGCAGAAGAAATTGCAACCAAAAACAAAACTTTCCAAGATAATAAGTTAATATCAACGGAATGTAAGGGTTCAAACGGAACCCCCTGAAGAACTGAAAGAACTAGGTTGAGACTCCAAGGAGGAGTCAAAATTTTGTAAACAGGCTTGATTCTAACCAGAGCCTGAACAAAGGCTAGAACATCTGGCACAGCTGCCAGCTTTTTGTGAAGTAACACAGACAAGGCAGAAATCTGTCCCATCAAGGAACTTGCAGATAATCCTTTTTCCAATCCTTCTCGAAGGAAGGATAGACTCTTAGGAATCTTAACCTTGTCCCAAGGGAATCCTGCAGATTCACACCAACAGATATACCAAATTATGTGGTAATTTTTCTGGTTACAGGCTTTCAGGCCTGAACAAGAGTATTAATAACAGAATCTGAGAACCCTCGCTTTGATAAGATCAAGCGTTCAATCTCCAAGCAGTCAGCTGGAGTGGGTCGAACGGACCTAGAACAAGAAGGTCTCGTCTCAAAGGTAGCTTCCATGGTGGAGCCGATGACATATTCACCAGATCTGCATACCAAGTCCTGCGTGGCCACGCAGGAGCTATCAAAATCACCGACGCCCTCTCCTGATTGATCCTGGCTACCAGCCTGGGGATGAGAGGAAACGGCGGGAACACATAAGCTAGTTTGAAGGTCCAAGGTGCTACTAGTGCATCCACTAGAGCCGCCTTGGGATCCCTGGATCTGTACCCGTAGTAAGGAACTCTGAAGTTCTGACGAGAGGCCATCAGATCCATGTCTGGAATGCCCCACGGTTGAGTGACTTGGGCAAAGATTTCCGGATGGAGTTCCCACTCCCCCGGATGCAATGTCTGACGACTCAGAAAATCCGCTTCCCAATTTTCCACTCCTGGGATGTGGATAGCAGACAGGTGGCAGGAGTGAGACTCCGCCCATAGAATGATTTTGGTCACTTCTTCCATCGCTAGGGAACTCCTTGTTCCCCCCTGATGGTTGATGTATGAACTTGGCCCTCGCTAGCTGAGGCCAAGCTTTGAGAGCATTGAATATCGCTCTCAGTTCCAGAATATTTATCGGTAGAAGAGATTCTACCCGAGACCAAAGACCCTGAGCTTTCAGGGATCCCCAGACCGCGCCCCAGCCCATCAGACTGGCGTCGGTCGTGACAATGACCCACTCTGGTCTGCGGAAGGTCATCCCTTGTGACAGGTTGTCCAGGGACAGCCACCAACGGAATGAGTCTCTGGTCCTCTGATTTACTTGTATCTTCGGAGACAAGTCTGAATAGTCCCCATTCCACTGACTGAGCATGAACAGTTGTAATGGTCTTAGATGAATGCGCACAAAAGGAACTATGTCCATTGCCGCTACCATCAAACCTATCACTTCCATGCACTGCGCTATGGAAGGAAGAGGAACGGAATGAAGTATCCGACAAGAGTCTAGAAGTTTAGTTTTTCTGGCTTCTGTCAGAAAAATCCTCATTTCTAAGGAGTCTATTATAGTTCCCAAGAAGGGAACCCTCGTTGACGGAGATAGAGAACTCTTTTCCACGTTCACTTTCCATCCGTGAGATCTGAGAAAGGCCAGGACAATGTCCGTGTGAGCCTTTACTTGAGGAAGGGACGACGCTCGAATCAGAATGTCGTCCAAGTAAGGTACTACAGCAATGCCCCTTGGTCTTAGCACCGCCAGAAGGGACCCTAGTACCTATGAGAAAAACCTAGGAGCAGTGGCTAATCCGAAAGAAAACGCCACGAACTGGAAATGCTTGTCCAGGAATGCAAACCTTAGGAACCGATGATGTTCCTTGTGGATAGGAATATGTAGATACGCATCCTTGAAATCCACCTTGGTCATAAATTGACCTTCCTGGATGGAAGGAAGAAGTGTTCGAATGGTTTCCATCTTGAACGATGGAACCTTGAGAAACTTGTTCAAGATCTTGAGATCTAAGATTGGTCTGAACGTTCCCTCTTTTTTGGGAACTATGAACAGATTGGAGTAGAACCCCATCCCTTGTTCTCCTAATGGAACAGGATGAATCACTCCCATTTTTAGCAGGTCTTCTACCCAATGTAAGAATGCCTGTCTTCTTATGTGGTCTGAAGACAACTGAGACCTGTGGAACCTCCCCCTTGGAGGAAGCCCCTTGAACTCCAGAGAATAACCTTGGGAGACTATTTCTAGCGCCCAAGGATCCAGAACATCTCTTGCCCAAGCCTGAGCGAAGAGAGAGAGTCTGCCCCCCACCAGATCCGGTCCCGGATCGGGGGCCCGCATTTCATGCTGTCTTGGTAGCAGTGGCAGGTTTCCTGGCCTGCTTTCCTTTGTTCCAGCCTTGCATAGGTCTCCAGGCTGGATTGGCTTGAGAAGTATTACCTTCCTGCTTAGAGGACGTAGCCCTTGGGGCTGATCCGTTTCTGCGAAAGGGACGAAACTTAGGTTTATTTTTGGTCTTGAAAAGACCTATCCTGAGGAAGGGCGTGGCCCTTGCCCCCAGTGATATCAGAGATAATCTCTTTCAAGTCAGGGCCAAAGAGTGTTTTCCCCTTGAAAGGAATGTCAAGCAATTTGTTCTTGGAAGACGCATCCGCTGCCCAAGATTTTAACCAAAGCGCTCTGCGCCACAATAGCAAACCCAGAATTTTTTCGCCGCTAACCTAGCCAATTGCAAGGTGGCGTCTAGGGTGAAAGAATTAGCCAATTTAAGAGCACGAATTCTGTCCATAATCTCCTCATAAGAAGAAGAATTACTAATAATCGCCTTTCCTAGCTCATCAAACTAGAAACACGCGGCTGCAGTGACAGGGACAATGCATGCAATTGGTTGTAGAAGGGAACCTTGCTGAACAAACATCTTTAGCAGACCTTCTAATTTTTTATCCATAGGATCTTGGAAAGCACAACTATCTTCTATGGGTATAGTGGCGCGCTTGTGTAGAGTAGAAACCGCCCCCTCGACCTTGGGGACTGTCTGCCATCAGTCCTTTCTGGGGTCGACTATAGGAAAACAATTTTATAAATATGGGGGGAGGTACTAAAGGTATACCGGGCCTGTCCCATTCTTTACTAACAATGTACGCCACCCGCTTGGATATAGGAAAAGCTTCGGGGGGCCCCGGGGCCTCTAAGAACTTTTCCATTTTACATAGTGGTTCTGGAATGACCAGATAATCACAATCATCCAAATTGGATAACACCTCCTTAAGCAGAGCGCGGAGATGTTCCAACTTAAATTTAAAAGTAATCACATCAGGTTCAGCTTGTTGAGAAATGTTTCCTGAATCTGAAATTTGTCCCTCAGACAAAACCTCCCTGGCCCCCTCAGACTGGTGTAGGGGCCCTTCAGAAACCATATCATCAGCGTTCTCATGCTCTACAGAATTTTCTAAAACAGAGCAGTCGCGCTTTCGCTGATAAGTGGGCATATTGGCTAAAATGTTTTTGATAGAATTATCCATTACAGCCGTTAAATGTTGCATAGTAAGGAGTATTGGCGCACTAGATGTACTAGGGGCCTCCTGTATGGGCAAGACTGGTGTAGACGAAGGAGGGGATGATGCAGTACCATGCTTACTCCCCTCACTTGAGGAATCATCTTGGGCATCATTTTTACTAAATTTTTTTATGACATAAAATACATATAGTTAAATGAGAAGGAACCTTGGTTTCCCCACAGTCAGAACACAATCTATCTGGTAGTTCAGACATGTTAAACAGGCATAAACTTGATAACAAAGCACAAAAAACGTTTTAAAATAAAACCGTTACTGTCACTTTAAATTTTAAACTAAACACACTTTATTACTGCAATTGCGAAAAAGTATGAAGGAATTGTTCAAAATTCACCAAAATTTCACCACAGTGTCTTAAAGCCTTAAAAGTATTGCACACCAAATTTGGAAGCTTTAACCCTTAAAATAACGGAACCGGAGCCGTTTTTATATTTAACCCCTTTACAGTCCCTGGAATCTGCTTTGCTGAGACCCAACCAAGCCCAAAGGGGAATACGATACCAAATGATGTCTTCAGAAAGACTTTTCTATGTATCAGAGCTCCACACACATGCAGCTGCATGCCATGCTGTCCTCAAAAACAAGTGCGCCATACCGGCGCGAAAATGAGGCTCTGACTATGATTAGGGAAAGCCCCTAAAGAATAAGGTGTCTAAAACAGTGCCTGCCGATATAATCATATCAAAATACCCAGAATAAATGATTCCTCAAGGCTAAATATGTGTTAATAATGAATCGATTTAGCCCAGAAAAAGTCTACAGTCTTAATAAGCCCTTGTGAAGCCCTTATTTACTATCTTAATAAACATGGCTTACCGGATCCCATAGGGAAAATGACAGCTTCCAGCATTACATCGTCTTGTTAGAATGTGTCATACCTCAAGCAGTAAGAGACTGCACACTGTTCCCCCAACTGAAGTTAATTGCTCTCAACAGTCCTGTGTGGAACAGCCATGGATTTTAGTTACGGTGCTAAAATCATTTTCCTCATACAAACAGAAATCTTCATCTCTTTTCTGTTTCTGAGTAAATAGTACATACCAGCACTATTTTAAAATAACAAACTCTTGATTGAATAATAAAAACTACAGTTAAACACTAAAAAACTCTAAGCCATCTCCGTGGAGATGTTGCCTGTACAACGGCAAAGAGAATGACTGGGGTAGGCGGAGCCTAGGAGGGATCATGTGACCAGCTTTGCTGGGCTCTTTGCCATTTCCTGTTGGGGAAGAGAATATCCCACAAGTAAGGATGACGCCGTGGACCGGACACACCTATGTTGGAGAAATAGAATATAGGAAATATAAAAAATTTAAGAGGGATTATATAGAGTTACAAGAAGAAATCAGGAGACCGAACAGGAATTACATATAGAAGAGGGGAATGACATGGAAGAGGTTTTCTCAAAGACAAAAAGTACTAATACCCCTATAAGATCTGAATATCCTAATAGAAAAAGAAGCTTTGTAAAAGCGCAAGTACAACAACCAAGGCATTACTCAAACAATAGGTCAAGGAATGAGGGTTCTTATTACCCCCAGGGTCCTAGGGCTAACTCTCATAATTGGCGTAGGAAGAATTCTAATAATTATAATTATAATCATTATCATGAATATGCATATCAGGATAGAACTCCAAATGATAGTAGGGATAATCATAGATATGTCAATGGTCAACCAAAAAAAGGCCATAAAAAAGCTCAGAATTTTCATAACAATAACAAAAAAACCATTAATCAAAATGCTAAAGTAGTGATGGCAACACATGAGAGAGAGGACAGAGAGGCACCTTCTTCTTCTGAGCATTTTTCTGATCCACAGGTAAGAAACAGCAACCGTGAGAACAACAGGTCAGGAAAAATTAAAGATAATGCATCTTTTTTAGGAAAATCAGGGAAATTAACAAAACCGCAAATAGTGGAAAAAGGAAATGTACCAATAACTCACTTTTACACAAGACAAAAAAGACCTATGGAATCAGACGAGGAAAGCGAGGGGGACGAAATATACGAAATAAAGAGGAGAAAATAATTTTAAATAAAGAAAAAACTAAAATTTTCAATTTATCAGATAAGAGATTAACGCCAGCAGAATTAAGTCTACTCCAAAAAGGTCTTTCCTTTTCTCCCTCAGAGAATCCAAATTCATTTGAGTTATTTATAGATTTAAATAAATTTATTCGGAAATAAACTCTAACACGCCATTTTGAAAAAACTAAACTTAAGAATAAAGACAATATTAATCTAAAGGTTGAGGATTGGGAAACTCTAACCAATCTGATATCTTTGGAATCCAATACTGAAGGGGCCAGTAGTTGGAAAACAGGTTTGGATGAGTATACTCTGTCTCTGTTGGAAACCTTGGAAGTTGAAGGCTCTCAAGGGACACAGAGTGGTTTTAAACCGAAGTCAATTTTTTATCCATTACACTCTCAAGGGAATCATATCCCAGTATTTCAAAAATTGGTGGAAAAGGATTTAATAAACTTATGTGAAAAAATTGATAATAAGGTAAGAAAAGACAAACAGAATTTAAACAAATATGAATTAAAGGCATTAAAGAACTTGTCAAAAGATAATGAAATCATCATAAGAGAAGCGGACAAGGGGGGAAGTATTGTAATTCTAAATAGAAGTGATTACTTGAAAGAATCATTTAGAATTCTAAATGACAAGGAAACCTACCAAAAATTATTTAGAGATCCGACTCATGATTTTATTAAAATTCTGTTTGAATTATTAAATAAGGCGAAGAATCTGGGGGCAATTACTTTGGATGAGAAAAAGTTCTTGTATAATGAGAACTGCAGGGTAGCGACCTTTTATTATCTACCAAAGATACATAAAGACCAAAAGACACCTCCAGGCCGGCCAATTATTTCGGGAATTGATTCCCTTACCTGTAAACTATCCGAATATGTAGACTTTTACTTAAAACCAATGGTAACCACATTACAGTCCTACATTAGGGATACTTTACATGTGCTTAATATAATGGAGGGAATTGAATGGAATGAAGAATTTATCTGGTTGACATTAGATGTCACCGCATTATATACCAGCATACCTCACAAGGAGGGGATTGAAAGCATAGAATACTTCCTAATGAAACATGAGCACCTGCCAGAAGTGAAAGTTTGGTTCCTATTGGAAGCAATAAAATTTATTCTAACTAAGAATTATTTCCTTTTTGATAAAGAATTTTTCCTACAACTTAGCGGCACGGCAATGGGGACCAAATTTGCCCCCAATTATGCCAACTTATATATGGGGTGTTGGGAAGACCAATATATTTGGAATAATAACCCATTTAAAAATAACATCATTCTCTGGCGGAGATTTATAGATGACGTCATTGTCATCTGGAGAGGTGATGCAGAAACATTAGAAGCATTCATCATTTACCTTAATTCCAACAATAAAAATTTAAAATTCACCCACAACAGTAATAAAATTAAAATTGATTTTTTAGACATAACTTTACAACATGAGGAAAATAGAATTATTACCACATTATATAAAAAACAGACCGATTCCAATAGTTACCTGCATGCAAAAAGTTGTCACCACAAAAAATGGGTAAACAATATACCCTATGGGCAGTTTCAAAGGGTAAAAAGGAATTGCACGAAAGCAGAGACCTTTGAAATAGAAGCTAAAGAATTGGTAACGAAATTTGTGGCAAAAGGATACTCTACTGAAGTAATTGAACAGAGTATGAATAAAACAAGAAAACTCGATAGGAATATTCTTTTAAAAGGTAATGAGAACAGAAAAATTTCCACGTCAAAAAAACAGAATTTATGTTTACCTGATAAATTACTTTCTCCAACGGTGTGTCCGGTCCACGGCGTCATCCTTACTTGTGGGATATTCTCTTCCCCAACAGGAAATGGCAAAGAGCCCAGCAAAGCTGGTCACATGATCCCTCCTAGGCTCCGCCTACCCCAGTCATTCGACCGACGTTAAGGAGGAATATTTGCATAGGAGAAACCATATGGTACCGTGGTGACTGTAGTTAAAGAAAATAAATTATCAGACCTGATTAAAAAAACCAGGGCGGGCCGTGGACCGGACACACCGTTGGAGAAAGTAATTTATCAGGTAAACATAAATTCTGTTTTCTCCAACATAGGTGTGTCCGGTCCACGGCGTCATCCTTACTTGTGGGAACCAATACCAAAGCTTTAGGACACGGATGAAGGGAGGGAGCAAATCAGGTCACCTAAATGGAAGGCACCACGGCTTGCAAAACCTTTCTCCCAAAAATAGCCTCAGAAGAAGCAAAAGTATCAAACTTGTAAAATTTGGTAAAAGTGTGCAGTGAAGACCAAGTCGCTGCCCTACATATCTGATCAACAGAAGCCTCGTTCTTGAAGGCCCATGTGGAAGCCACAGCCCTAGTGGAATGAGCTGTGATTCTTTCGGGAGGCTGCCGTCCGGCAGTCTCGTAAGCCAATCTGATGATGCTTTTAATCCAAAAAGAGAGAGAGGTAGAAGTTGCTTTTTGACCTCTCCTTTTACCGGAATAAACAACAAACAAGGAAGATGTTTGTCTAAAATCCCTTGTAGCATCTAAATAGAATTTTAGAGCGCGAACAACATCCAAATTGTGCAACAAACGTTCCTTCTTTGAAACTGGTTTCGGACACAGAGAAGGTACGATAATCTCCTGGTTAATGTTTTTGTTAGAAACAACTTTTGGAAGAAAACCAGGTTTAGTACGTAAAACCACCTTATCTGCATGGAACACCAGATAAGGAGGAGAACACTGCAGAGCAGATAATTCTGAAACTCTTCTAGCAGAAGAAATTGCAACTAAAAACAAAACTTTCCAAGATAATAACTTAATATCAACGGAATGCAAGGGTTCAAACGGAACCCCCTGAAGAACTGAAAGAACTAAATTGAGACTCCAAGGAGGAGTCAAAGGTTTGTAAACAGGCTTAATTCTAACCAGAGCCTGAACAAAGGCTTGAACATCTGGCACAGCGGCCAGCTTTTTGTGAAGTAACACAGACAAGGCAGAAATCTGTCCCTTCAGGGAACTTGCAGATAATCCTTTTTCCAATCCTTCTTGAAGGAAGGATAGAATCCTAGGAATCTTAACCTTGTCCCAAGGGAATCCTTTAGATTCACACCAACAGATATATTTTTTCCAAATTTTGTGGTAAATCTTTCTAGTTACAGGCTTTCTGGCCTGAACAAGAGTATCGATAACAGAATCTGAGAACCCTCGCTTCGATAAGATCAAGCGTTCAATCTCCAAGCAGTCAGCTGGAGTGAAACCAGATTCGGATGTTCGAACGGACCCTGAACAAGAAGGTCTCGTCTCAAAGGTAGCTTCCAAGGTGGAGCCGATGACATATTCACCAGATCTGCATACCAAGTCCTGCGTGGCCACGCAGGAGCTATCAAGATCACCGACGCCCTCTCCTGATTGATCCTGGCTACCAGCCTGGGGATGAGAGGAAACGGCGGGAACACATAAGCTAGTTTGAAGGTCCAAGGTGCTACTAGTGCATCCACTAGAGCCGCCTTGGGATCCCTGGATCTGGACCCGTAGCAAGGAACTTTGAAGTTCTGACGAGAGGCCATCAGATCCATGTCTGGAATGCCCCACAGCTGAGTGACTTGGGCAAAGATTTCCGGATGGAGTTCCCACTCCCCCGGATGCAATGTCTGACGACTCAGAAAATCCGCTTCCCAATTTTCCACTCCTGGGATGTGGATAGCAGACAGGTGGCAGGAGTGAGACTCCGCCCATAGAATGATTTTGGTCACTTCTTCCATCGCCAGGGAACTCCTTGTTCCCCCCTGATGGTTGATGTACGCAACAGTTGTCATGTTGTCTGATTGAAACCGTATGAACTTGGCCCTCGCTAGCTGAGGCCAAGCCTTGAGAGCATTGAATATCGCTCTCAGTTCCAGAATATTTATCGGTAGAAGAGATTCTTCCCGAGACCAAAGACCCTGAGCTTTCAGGGATCCCCAGACCGCGCCCCAGCCCATCAGACTGGCGTCGGTCGTGACAATGACCCACTCTGGTCTGCGGAATGTCATCCCTCGTGACAGGTTGTCCAGGGACAGCCACCAACGGAGTGAGTCTCTGGTCCTCTGATTTACTTGTATCTTCGGAGACAAGTCTGTATAGTCCCCATTCCACTGACTGAGCATGCACAGTTGTAATGGTCTTAGATGAATGCGCGCAAAAGGAACTATGTCCATTGCCGCTACCATCAACCCGATCACTTCCATGCACTGAGCTATGGAAGGAAGAGGAACGGAATGAAGTATCCGACAAGAGTCTAGAAGTTTTGTTTTTCTGGCCTCTGTCAGAAAAATCCTCATTTCTAAGGAGTCTATTATTGTTCCCAAGAAGGGAACCCTTGTTGACGGAGATAGAGAACTCTTTTCCACGTTCACTTTCCATCCGTGAGATCTGAGAAAGGCCAGGACAATGTCCGTGTGAGCCTTTGCTTGAGGAAGGGACGACGCTTGAATCAGAATGTCGTCCAAGTAAGGTACTACAGCAATGCCCCTTGGTCTTAGCACAGCTAGAAGGGACCCTAGTACCTTTGTGAAAATCCTTGGAGCAGTGGCTAATCCGAAAGGAAGCGCCACGAACTGGTAATGTTTGTCCAGGAATGCGAACCTCAGGAACCGATGATGTTCCTTGTGGATAGGAATATGTAGATACGCATCCTTTAAATCCACCGTGGTCATGAATTGACCTTCCTGGATGGAAGGAAGAATAGTTCGAATGGTTTCCATCTTGAACGATGGAACCTTGAGAAACTTGTTTAAGATCTTGAGATCTAAGATTGGTCTGAACGTTCCCTCTTTTTTGGGAACTATAAACAGATTGGAGTAGAACCCCATCCCTTGTTCTCTTAATGGAACAGGATGAATCACTCCCATTTTTAACAGGTCTTCTACACAATGTAAGAATGCCTGTCTTTTTATGTGGTCTGAAGACAACTGAGACCTGTGGAACCTCCCCCTTGGGGGAAGTCCCTTGAATTCCAGAAGATAACCTTGGGAGACTATTTCTAGCGCCCAAGGATCCAGAACATCTCTTGCCCAAGCCTGAGCGAAGAGAGAGAGTCTGCCCCCCACCAGATCCGGTCCCGGATCGGGGGCCAACATTTCATGCTGTCTTGGTAGCAGTGGCAGGTTTCTTGGCCTGCTTTCCCTTGTTCCAGCCTTGCATTGGTCTCCAAGCTGGCTTGGCTTGAGAAGTATTACCCTCTTGCTTAGAGGACGTAGCACTTTGGGCTGGTCCGTTTCTACGAAAGGGACGAAAATTAGGTTTATTTTTTGCCTTGAAAGGCCGATCCTGAGGAAGGGCGTGGCCCTTACCCCCAGTGATATCAGAGATAATCTCTTTCAAGTCAGGGCCAAACAGCGTTTTCCCCTTGAAAGGAATGTTAAGTAGCTTGTTCTTGGAAGACGCATCAGCCGACCAAGATTTCAACCAAAGCGCTCTGCGCGCCACAATAGCAAACCCAGAATTCTTAGCCGCTAACCTAGCCAATTGCAAAGTGGCGTCTAGGGTGAAAGAATTAGCCAATTTGAGAGCATTGATTCTGTCCATAATCTCCTCATAAGGAGGAGAATCACTATCGACCGCCTTTATCAGCTCATCGAACCAGAAACATGCGGCTGTAGCGACAGGGACAATGCATGAAATTGGTTGTAGCAGGTAACCCTGCTGAACAAACATCTTTTTAAGCAAACCTTCTAATTTTTTATCCATAGGATCTTTGAAAGCACAACTATCCTCTATGGGTATAGTGGTGCGTTTGTTTAAAGTGGAAACCGCTCCCTCGACCTTGGGGACTGTCTGCCATAAGTCCTTTCTGGGGTCGACCATAGGAAACAATTTTTTAAATATGGGGGGAGGGACGAAAGGAATACCGGGCCTTTCCCATTCTTTATTAACAATGTCCGCCACCCGCTTGGGTATAGGAAAAGCTTCTGGGAGCCCCGGCACCTCTAGGAACTTGTCCATTTTACATAGTTTCTCTGGGATGACCAACTTGTCACAATCATCCAGAGTGGATAATACCTCCTTAAGCAGAATGCGGAGATGTTCCAACTTAAATTTAAATGCAATCACATCAGGTTCAGCTTGTTGAGAAATGTTCCCTGAATCAGTAATTTCTCCCTCAGACAAAACCTCCCTGGCCCCATCAGACTGGGTTAGGGGCCCTTCAGAAATATTATTATCAGCGTCGTCATGCTCTTCAGTATCTAAAACAGAGCAGTCGCGCTTACGCTGATAAGTGTTCATTTTGGCTAAAATGTTTTTGACAGAATTATCCATTACAGCCGTTAATTGTTGCATAGTAAGGAGTATTGGCGCGCTAGATGTACTAGGGGCCTCCTGAGTGGGCAAGACTCGTGTAGACGAAGGAGGGAATGATGCAGTACCATGCTTACTCCCCTCACTTGAGGAATCATCTTGGGCATCATTGTCATTGTCACATAAATCACATTTATTTAAATGAATAGGAATTCTGGCTTCCCCACATTCAGAACACAGTCTATCTGGTAGTTCAGACATGTTAAACAGGCATAAACTTGATAACAAAGTACAAAAAACGTTTTAAAATAAAACCGTTACTGTCACTTTAAATTTTAAACTGAACACACTTTATTACTGCAATTGCGAAAAAACATGAAGGAATTGTTCAAAATTCACCAAATTTTCACCACAGTGTCTTAAAGCCTTAAAAGTATTGCACACCAAATTTGGAAGCTTTAACCCTTAAAATAACGGAACCGGAGCCGTTTTGAACTTTAACCCCTTTACAGTCCCTGGTATCTGCTTTGCTGAGACCCAACCAAGCCCCAAGGGGAATACGATACCAAATGACGCCTTCAGAAAGTCTTTTCTAAGTATCAGAGCTCCTCTCACATGCGACTGCATGCCATGCCTCTCAAAAACAAGTGCGCAACACCGGCGCGAAAATGAGGCTCTGCCTATGCTTTGGGAAAGCCCCTAAAGAATAAGGTGTCTAAAACAGTGCCTGCCGATATTATTATATCAAAATACCCAGATAAAATGATTCCTCAAGGCTAAATATGTGTTAATAATGAATCGATTTAGCCCAGAAAAAGTCTACAGTCTTAATAAGCCCTTTTTGAAGCCCTTATTTACGATCGTAATAAACATGGCTTACCGGATCCCATAGGAAAAATGACAGCTTCCAGCATTACATCGTCTTGTTAGAATGTGTCATACCTCAAGCAGCAAGAGACTGCTCACTGTTCCCCCAACTGAAGTTAATTGCTCTCAACAGTCCTGTGTGGAACAGCCATGGATTTTAGTGACGGTTGCTAAAATCATTTTCCTCATACAAACAGAAATCTTCATCTCTTTTCTGTTTCTGAGTAAATAGTACATACCAGCACTATTTCAAAATAACAAACTCTTGATTGAATAATAAAAACTACAGTTAAACACTAAAAAACTCTAAGCCATCTCCGTGGAGATGTTGCCTGTACAACGGCAAAGAGAATGACTGGGGTAGGCGGAGCCTAGGAGGGATCATGTGACCAGCTTTGCTGGGCTCTTTGCCATTTCCTGTTGGGGAAGAGAATATCCCACAAGTAAGGATGACGCCGTGGACCGGACACACCTATGTTGGAGAAAGAGAAATAATTTATTCTTAACTAAATATAATAACTCAGCTACTGAAATAGAAAGAATTATTCGCCGATACTGGTATGTCTTAAAAGAAGATCCAGTATTAAAAAATTTATTAGAAGATAAACCAAATGTTGTCTTCAGAAAAAATAGATCAATAAAAACCATATTAGCACCCAGCACTTTAAGAGAAATTAAAACAAACAAATCCTGGTTAACAGATCAACACAAAGGATTTTTTTAAATGCAAAAGGAAAAAT
>NC_069503.1:679753546-679758546 GCF_027579735.1 Bombina bombina
CCGTAATGAGGAAGTTTGGCGTTCTGACGAGACGCCATCAGATCCAATTCTGGTTTGCCCCATAGCTGAACCAGTTGAGCAAACACCTCCGGATGGAGCTACCACTCCCCCGGATGAAAAGTCTGACGACTTAGAAAATCTGCCTCCCAGTTCTCTACCCCTGGGATATAGATCGCTGATAGATGGCAAGAGTGAGCCTCTGCCCATCGGATTATCCTTTAAACTTCTATCATCGCTAAGGAACTCTTTGTTCCCCCCTGATTGATATAAGCTACAGTCGTGATGTTGTCCTCCTGAGTCCACAAACCCTGTGCTTTCAGGGAATTCTAGACTGCACCCCAGCCCAATAGGCTGGCGTCCATCGTCACTATGACCCACGCTGGCCTGCGGAAACACATTCCCTTGGACAGATGATCCTGTGACAACCACCAAAGAAGAGAGTCTCTGGTCTCTTGATCCAGATTTATCTGAGGAGATAAATTTACATAATCCCCATTCCACTGATTGAGCATGCATAGTTGCAGTGGTCTGAGATGTAAGCGAGCATATGGAACTACGTCCATCGCCGCTACAATTAAACCGATTACCTCCATACACTGAGCCACTGACGGCCGAGGAATGGAATGAAGAGCTCGGCAGGTGGTCAAAATCTTTTATTTCCTGACCTCCGTCAGAAATATTTTCATGTCCACCGAGTCTATTAGAGTCCCTAGAAATGAAACTCTTGTGAGAGGGAAAAGAGAACTCTTTTTTATGTTCACCTTCCACCCATGAGATCTTAGAAAGGCCAACACTAAGTCCATGTGAGACTTGGCTAGTTGGAAAATCGACGCTTGAATTAGGATGTCGTCTAGATAAGGCGCCACTGCTATGCCCCGCGGTCTTAGGACCGCCAGAAGGGACCCTAGCATCTTTGTGAAGACTCTTGGCGCCGTGGCCAAACCGAATGGAAGAACCACAAACTGGTAATGCTTGTCCAGAAAAGCAAACCTGAGGAACCGGTGATGATCTTTGTGGATAGGAATGTGTAGATACGCATCCTCTAAGTCCACGGTGGTCATATATTGACCCTCCTGGATCATTGGTACAATAGTCCGAATGGTCTCCATCTTGAAGGATGGAACTTTTAGGAATTGGTTTAGGATCTTGAGATCTAGAATTGGTCTGAAGGTTCCCTCTTTTTGGGAACCACAAACAGATTGGAGTAGAACCCTTGCCCCAGTTCTGCTTTTGGAACTGGGCAGATCACTCCCATGGTAAAAAGGTCTTCTACACAGCGTAAGAACGCCTCTCTTTATGTCTGGTTTACAGACAATTGAGAAAGATGGAATCTCCCCCTTGGAGGAGAATCCTTGAAATCTAGAAGATACCCCTGGGTTACAATTTCTACGGCCCAGGAGTCCTGAACGTCTCTTGCCCAGGCCTGAGCAAAGAGAGAGAGTCTTACCCCTACTAGATCCGGTCCCGGATCGGGGGCTACCCCTTCATGCTGTCTTAGTGGCAGCAGCAGGCTTCTTGGCCTGTTTACCCTTGTTAGGTCTCCAGACTGGCTTGGATTGAGCAAAGTTCCCCTCTTGCTTTGCAGCAGGGGAAGAGGAAGCGGGACCAACCTTAAAGTTTCGAAAGGAACGAAAATGATTTTGTTTGGTCCTCATCTTATTTGACTTATCCTGAGGGAGGGCATGACCCTTCCCTCCAGTGATGTCTGAAATGATCTCCTTCAGTTCAGGCCCGAATAGAGAGTCTTACCTTTGAAAGGGATGGTCAAAAGCTTAGATTTTGAGGACACATCAGCCGAACAGGACTTAAGCCATAACACTCTACGCGCTAAAATGGCAAAACATTAATTCTTTGCCGCTAACTTAGCTAGATGGAAAGCGGCGTCTGTAATGAAAGAATTAGCTAGCTTAAGAGCCCTAATTCTGTCCAGAATATCATCTAGTGGGGTCTCCACCTGAAGAGCCTCTTCCAGAGCCTCAAACCAAAAGGAAGCTGCAGTGGTTACAGGAATAATGCACACTATAGGCTAGAGAAGAAAACCCTGATGAACAAAAATTTTCTTTAGGAGACCCTCTAATTTTTTTATCCATAGGATCTTTGAAAGAGAGCTGTGCTCTCTTTGCCACTTCCTGTTAGGAAGGATAATATCCCACAAGTAAGGATGAAACCGTGGACTCTGTACATCTTGCAAAAGAAATAAAATATGGTTGCATAAGTGTGCACACCCTTAAACTAATACTTTGTTGAAGAAACTTTTGATTTTATTACAGCACTCAGTCTTTTTGGGTATGAGTCTATCAGCATGGCACATCTTGACTTGGCAAGATTTGCCCACTCTTCTTTGCAAAAACACTCCAAATATGTCAGATTGCGAGGGCATCTCCTGTGCACAGCCCTCTTCAGATCACCCTACAGATTTTCAATTGGATTCAGGTCAGGGCCATTGCAAAACTTTAATCTTCTTCTAGTGAAGCCATTCCTTTGTTGATTTAGATGTATGCTTTGGGTCGTTGTCATGCTGAAAGATGAAGTTCATCTTCATGTTCAGCTTTCTAGCAGAAGCATGAAGGTTTTGTGCCAATATTGACTGGTATTTGGAAATGTTCATAATTCCCTCTACCTTGAATAAGGCCCAAGTTCCAGCTGAAGAAAAACAGACCCAAAGCATGATGCTACCACCACCATGCTTCACTGTGGGTATGGTGTTATTTTGGCGATATGCAGTGTTGTTTTTGCGCCAAACATATCTTTTGGAATTATTGCCAAAAAGTTCAACCTTGGTTTCATCAGACCATAACACCTTTTCTTACATGCTTTTGGGAGACTTCAGATGTGTGTTTTCTAAATTTAGCTGGGCTTGGATGTTTTTCTTCATAAGAAAAGGCTTCAGTCTTGCCCCAAAGCCCAAACATATGAAGAATACAGGAGATTGTTGTCACATGTACTACATAGCCAGTACTTGCCAGATATTCTTACAGCTCCTTTAATGTTGCTGTAGGCCTATTGGTAGCCTCCCAGACCAGTTTTCTTCTCCTCAATTTTGGAGGGACATCCAGTTCTTGGTAATGTCATTGTTGTGCCATATGTTCTCCACTTGATGATGACTGTCTTCACTGTGTTCCATGATATATCTAATGCCTTGGAAATTTTTGTACCCTTCTCCTGACAGATACCTTTTAACAATAAGATCCCTCTGATGCTTTGGAAGCTCTCTGCAGACCATGGCTTTAGTGTAGGACGCGACCAAGAAAATGTCAGGAAAGACCTATTAGAACAGCTGAACTTTATTCAGGGTCAACCAGAGGCACTTTAAATTATGACAGGTGTGTGATGACTCTTATTTAACATGGTTTTGAATATGATTGCTTAATTCTGAATACAGCTACATCCCCAGTTATAAGAGGGTGTGCACTTATGCAACCACATTATTTTAGTTTTTTTTTTTTATTTACTTCCCTCCACCTTAAAGATTTCAGTTTGTTTTTCAATTGAGTTGTGTAGTTTATAGGTCACATTAAAAAGGTGGAAAACGTTCTGAAATGATTTATCTTTGTCTCATTTTTTTACATCTCAGAAACCTGCCATTTTAACAGGGGTGTGTAGACTTTTTATATCCACTGTATGTATATATGTACTGAAGTACTCATGCCACCTCCTACTGCAACCAATTCAAATTATGCTTAAATCATTCATTATAAGACTTTGGACTAATGCATCTGTAGATAACTGGCTGGGACCTATGAACCGATGCCCCTCGAGGAATACTCCCGTTAGTGACGCCTGTTTTGCTGTGCAGTTCCTTCATCCAGAGTCTTTGCTGCATTAGTCTGCCTGGGGAGAACAATGATCAGCTACACCTCTGCTCTTGAACTGCCATCTTTGATTAACTATCTGTGTTCACTTCTGGAATGATGTATCTTTTGTTAGGTCACTCATTCAGTGCTGAGTAAAGCAGCATGCAGATTTTCCTAAAAACAGTTCCTACTTTAAAACATAAACCTAACTTGTCTTCTTTTGGTTGCTGCAGCCCCTGACTGAAATTAAGATTGCATACAAGAAAGTGTGCAGTGGGGTGCGGGTGTGTCCGGGCAGCAGCCATGAAAGACTGAAAAAAGAGAAGCTCTGAGATACTTGAAGATAATCTGCCAATTATCATTAGAATATCCCACAATCGACCTCTGATAACGACATTCTGGTACTGGAAACTGTATTCCACCAGAACATATAATTTATTTTCGTCACAATACATCTTGGATCGGTTGGATCTTAGGTGGCGGCCTAGCAGACAGATGCAACCCCGCCCCCCCCGTATTCCGGGGTAGGCAGAAAGAATGTGTGATACGTTTTTACAACTTTCACTATACAAAAGGGAGAAAATTGGACTGAGTTTTTTTTACATCCAATATACCATATGCCCAATACTGGGCAATAATGGCTCTGGCAAATAACTTGAGATGTTTGTATACCCAGGAAACTGGAGAACTACTGGACGGATGGGAAGGTCAGTCATCACAGCTAATTGGAGATCACTGGCAATTTCCAGCGATAGCTGAAAGAAGATCTCCAAAGACCATTATCCCGCAAACCAGATCGTCTCACTCACCCAAAATTCATGCGGATCTCAGAGTCTTACAGAGCGTTCCAATGTTGCAGAGGCCCAAGACGCACCATCGAGTCCAGCTGAAGACAGATTAGAAGTAGGCCTTATCCCAACTGAGATCGGAAGTCCACGTGATTTACATGCGCTAGCCAAACACAGACATAAAGGCTCAGATGAGGATGTAGAGCCTGATGCAGTGACGGCTGTCAACACAGAGAGGGAAAAGTGGCCTAGATAAGGACTGCTTTAATGATGTGCTATCCAGATCAGGTATCATAAGTACCAACTTTAAAGCAAATTTTACGCATGGCACACACCATTCACTTAACATCCTGGACAGTAAAAAAAAAAAAAACACAAAAAAAAACACTCTTGACCTGGAATTCTAATCTATGTCCAA